>NC_088979.1:37402148-37424722 GCF_963932015.1 Anas acuta
TATATATAGATATTTTATTTAATTAAAACTTAATTCTTGTATTTTTGAATGAAAAAGTCTTTGGCACATACATTGTCTCACAGACTTACAGTTTCAGTGTGCAGTAGGGTAGGGCACAGCTCTTATAATTCTCCAGACACTTGTAAATCATGCTACTTGATTTTAAATCTAAACTTTAAATCCAGACTTTAAATCTAAACCACCTTGGAATTACAGAGGTTCATCCTTAAGCCTTGTAGCAACAACTGTGCAACACACCACCATACATAATAATATGATACAGCTTCAGGATCTGCAAACTGCAAAATCAGGTACAACCTCCTGTTGACAAAGCTCAGGCAAGGACTAAGGACCTGGAGCTAAATGCAGCCTCTGTGCCAGTTGAGATCCCAGATGTGGCTTGTCACTGATTTTTTTATTATTATTTTTTTTTTTCAATGTTTTCCCAGCAGTCTGATCTGGGCTTCCACAGTTGCACTGTTTCAGAGCTGACCTTGAACACTGGTAGTGAAACTCTGGCAGGGGGCAGCATTTGCAGAGCAAGAGTAGAGAAAGATATTTACATCCTGGTTAGGTTAATCAGATCCTGTTAGTGCACTAATGGCTCTGATAGATTCATTATCACTGAGAATTGTGTAAAATGAAGGATTAGACAGTTTGTTTTCCTTTGCCACCCTGGACACAATGTTTCTATTGGATTGGCAGAGAAACACCAGTGCATAATTAATTTTGTTGTTGTTGTTGCTCTTTATTTAGATTTATACTTATGTATAAGAATCCTGAAAAGGCCAGATTTTTCTGCTGATTAATATGCACTTACTGGCATAGTCTTTGTCCCAGGGCAACCATGACAAGTCCGTGGGGTTTACAGCTATGATGGAGGACATAAGGAGTCCATAGAATTTTGGAGAGGCAGTAGGAGTTTCAACTAATATTTCACGGGGAATTTGAAAAGGTATTTTGCAGCTCTGGGCAACTGGTTCAGCCCACATCCAAGCATGATTTTCATACCAGGCTTGTGGCTGAGAGCAAGTATGTACTAGATAGATCACATAATTGCTTCCCAGACTAAATGAAGCTAAAGGAAGAAGAACAGTTAAAATACTCTATATTAGTAGGATAGAGAAGGAGGGAGGGAGGGAGGGAGGGAGGGAGGGAGGAAGGCAGGAAGCAGGGAAGGCAGGAAGCAGGGAAGGAAGGAAGGAAGGGTAGTGTTGTATACAGTTCTGTAAGTATCTGCATGCCAGAGAGGAGCTAAAAGATATGAGAATCTGAAAAGCAGTAAAATAATGCTTTACAACGTCTAATACAATGTCTTTCATTGTAGCATTGTATCTTTCATCAACATATTTATATATTCATATTTACTTAAAGAGGTCAGAAGTAACCAATAATGAATACAAGAAGTTACATGCTATTATATCAAGAAATATATATCAAGTAATACCGTCCTCCAAAATCAACAAAAGACTATGGATAAATAAAAGCATTTGTTAAGAAAAATAAAAAATAATAAGAAAAAAAAAGCTGAAACCTTCTTTTTCTCAGTCTTTCAAAAGACTCTGTTTCATCTGAAATCTATTCTTTGTCCAATCTGAGGTTTTCCCTGAAATTATTAGCTGCTCTTTCACTCCTACTTCTTTAGCTCTCTGCTCTCCTTCATTTTTGTCCTAACTTCTGTCCTTGCTTTTTGTGTTCATCTTCATAACACAAAACAAATTTTTTCTCCACATTCACCTTTTTTTAAATAAATAAATAAATAAATAAAAATATTCTTATAAACATTTGCTTTCTGTCTCAAGTCTGTCATTGCTTCTATAATGTTGGTAGCAGTGAATGACAGAAGGGCAGTAAAACAATGAAAGAATGAAAGTGGTTTTGTTTTTATTTTCACTTTTTTAAAATTCCATAATAAGAAAGCAATATGACCGTACCAATATATGATGTGCAGATTTTTATTTTTTTTAATTTACTAAAATTTGATAAGAACCACACAGATACAGATGGAGATGCAAATACAGATACAGATACATACATTTAAATTGTATTCAAAGTATATGAACACTGTGTCTATAATGGCGGAGTTAAAAATATTAACAGAAATATCATTATAATGCTTTTTGGATATTTGCAAATGGTGTTTTTTTCAAAGCAATGTTTGCCAGGTTATATTTTTTGTGATAAATTAAGCCATACACCAGTGCACAATAGTTAATATATGATATAAAATTTTGAACAATACCCATTTTAAGTGTTTATTAAACACTTATTTCAGCCTCTTTAAAAGATATATCTTACGCTGTCTAGAATAACATTTCCAGACACCTCAAGGACAATGGAAGGTATCAAGTTTAAACATTTTTAAGTAACCATTTTATTAGTCATTAATTTTATATGTATAGATAAGCAGCTTCAAATAAGTAATTACATGCCACAGTCTCGTATGAGTGCACTTTCACTTTCCATGTTTGATAAACAAAGCACTTCAGACTTGAAACATCAAAAGGTGTCTACGTATTCCCTCAAGCACTAAGCACTGGAGAAAAAAAATATTCATCCTTTTTTTTTTCTCCTGATTCCTCTTCCAGTATTTCTCAGTTCATCTTTAGTTATCTTTAAGAATATACCCCTACTTTTAATTATGCTTACAAAAGTAGAATAAAATGGAACAGGTTGTCATATTAGAAATTAGGATGCACATACTGTGAGTTGACAGGAGCTACAGCAGTACTCTTAGCTGTAATTCATATGTTTTATATACAAGTTTTTATTTCATAATGGAAATTAATAATTCCATTTCAATATAACGTGCAGGGCAGGGAGTGGAAAGTCTGACAGGATTGTACATAGCATATATGCAGTATAAATACAAGGCTCACATAATTTCTTCAGCCCCTCTATTTTCTTCCACCTATTAAAAATCAATATATGATTCTTTGACTCTTACCTATTTAATATACTATTGGAACCCTTGACAAAAATGGCCAAGAAATTCCAAAAATAGATGGGTTGAGGCAACAAATGATAATATATCATGTTGTATATAGGTAATATACTGCTACTATGGATAGCAAAGTTAATTATTAACTTAGTCAGAATACTGTATTCAATATCAATCCTGATTGCCTTGAAGATATATAGATAAATCTATACCCGAGGTGACAGTGATGTGAAGTATAAAATGTAAGTGGTTTGCACTACATGACAAAACAAATGTAAATACACAATGTATTTTTCTTCTGATTAATTTGACAAAGTCATCCTGCTCAGTGTTAGCATTTTGCTTGTTTTCATGAGAAGGTACAAAAAAGAAAACACTGAAAATGAGATGGCAAAAATGCAAGTTTCTTACTATTTCTGCTGAGAGAAAAATTGATGCAGTTTGCAAAGTCACCTTCCCATGATTTTATTTGTTATTGTTGTCTTGTCTTCTTGTCTAATTCTCAAAAATTGTTGAAGATTATTAAAGATTACATCTGAGAAAAGGAAAGTGGTCTCTGTTCACTGTTAGATAAGGTTAGAGATGGTCTCTCCCTTTTTAAGCAATCTCACTGGGCATTTGTGCCTCAGGGCATAACATGTCACCTTCATACCTCTACATATCACTCTATCCTTATAATACACATTCCGAATTCCAAATGGATCCTTAGTCTCTTTAAAGATAGTGACAATGAATTTAGTAGCTAGTGAAAAATCTTATTTATTTTAAGAGATGAGAAATATAGAACTGACTAGAGCAGAAAGAAAAGTAAAGATTTTAAGTAATCTTGGATCATATTTGATCCTTTGGGTAAGGGTCAAATTTACTTCTATACTAAACATGTGGAAGAATATGCCCTTTGAGTTTATTTAAATCTACCCATATGTCAACAGGGAAAATGTCATAGCTGGTAGAGGTCCAGCTAGTGGTTTGCTTGGCAAATATGTCTAAGAAATGGAACACTGTGTCTGCAATTAATTATAAACATAGTTTTGCTGAGTGACTTAGAATGAAAAATAACTGAGCTCTAGAATTAAGCTTTTCTTCTTCACAAAGTCTTGTGTGCTCATCGGTCTCAGAGAAAGGTTCTTTCTTGTAAAGGTCAAGTGGTACTGATGGGTACACTTTGCTCAGAACTAGCTCTCTTCAAGATTAACTACATCCTTCTAGTGTAGTTCTCTTTCCATGCCGGTGCAAAACTCTTGCCTCTGAACCTCCACTGGGCACCATGAAGTTCTGCTGCAAAGTGTGCCTGAGATACATGTATGTGTTGGAACTGACTAGAGTGTAGAAAAGTGTTAAATATCAATATCTTGAGTGTATTAATATGGAGGGTTATGGAAGTATGTATACCCAATGTATGTAAAATACCCAATGTACTATTAACCTGTCTTTTAAGATTGGTCTTTGCTTTCAACCCTGTCCTTGCCTTGAATATTAACGGGTATAACAGTCAAAAGTTAAGGAATAATTCTGTAATAGAGTAGTATAAGCAATCAGAGTTCTAATGACTGAAGGGCTAGGAAACACAAATCTACCTACCAGTCTTAAAAGAGCATATTATATCACTGAGTTACAATCTTTTCATTCAGTAGTGGGTATAATTATATACCTCTTTCTACATTGTTTCACTTATAAGGCTGAACAAAAGTTGTCAGATAGGCTCTGATCATGTATTCAATCTGTTTGCATCTGTGATGAAGCTATGTCCTGCTACAGCAGGCTGACAACATGCACACTGTTTTTCTTATGATTGTATATACTATATTCTGCAGATCATACTACACGAAATAATTGTTTTATGAGAAGTTTTCCATATGACAGAGGTTGTCTCCCCTCCTTATTCACAGACTGCAGGATTGTTTTCTCACATTTTTCTCACTTGTCTCTTTCTAGGCTTCTGTGCAGCACTTTTTTTTTTCCTCTCTAAATTATGCTGTCATAGAGGTACCACTACCATTGCTGATGAGATGAACTTTGGCCAGGAGTGGACCCCTTTTATAGCTGTCTGGAACTTGTATTGTCCAGCTTAGGGGTAGCTCCCAGACTCTTCATACAGAGGCCACTTCTGTAGTCTCCCCTGCACACCCTCCACTACCAAAACCTTGACACATAAAACCAGTGCACACCCCTACAGTAAAATGTTTCTCATGTTTACATGGAATTCCCCATATTTCTATTAATGCCTGTGTTGCTGCTGAACAATACTAAGAAAATGGATCCTTCTTCTTCACCCCCCCCCCCCCCCATAATGTGCATAAATGTGTATTTATGTACATTGTTGGGATCATAGAGCTGTGATAGGCGGACTCCCATAGCTAGAATGTTGTCGTGGAGGAGCACAATCTCTCAGTCTCTTTAGGAAGGGCAAGCTGGGAAGAGGAGGAGAGCATGTTGCCCTCTATATGAGAGAGCAACTGCAGTGCAAGGAGCATGGCCTGGGAGTGGATGGTAAGCTAACTGAGAGGTTCTGGGCTAGGATTAAAGAGAAGACAAGTAAAGATGGCATTGTAGGGGGTGTCTGCTACAGACCATAAGACCAGGAAACACAAGTATATGAGGCCCTCTACAGACAACCTAATTTTTCCAGGGCTTTGGTCTGCATGGGGAACTTTAACCATCCCAGTATCTGGTGAAGGGACAAGACAGCAGGGCATAAGCAATCCAATATATTCCTGAAGTGTATTGGCAATAAATTCCCACTTTGATGACAAGGGATACAATGAGGAGATGTGCTCTGCTGGACCTAATAGCACCAACAAGGGGCTTGTCAGATATGTAAAGGCAAATTAGGTTTATATAGCAAGGTTTTGGTAGCAGGGGCTGCAGAGCTGACCTCTGCAATAAGAGTCCAGAAGCTGCTACATGTTACAGAAGACTCAATTACAGCTGGCTCCAAAGTGACCCACTGCTGGAGAGAGGCAAACCAATAAGCAATGTTGTTTACACCTCTGTGAGAGCAGGCATAAGAAAGTAAAATAAATAAATAAATAAATAAATAATCTGCTACACAACAGCAGCTGGGAGAGATGAGTGAGCAACAGCCCTGCAGACACCAAGGTCGGTGCAGAACAAGGAGGGCAAGAGGTGCTCCAGCCACCAAAGCAGAAGTTCCCCGGCAGCCTGTGTAGAGGCCTCTGGTGGAGCAGGCTGTCCCCCTGCAGCCCATGGGTGCCATATGGAGCAGATCTCCATGCTGCAGACCATGGAGGAGACCCCTGTGGAGCAGGTGGATGTGGCCTGGAAGAGGCTGCAGCCCATGGAGAGCCCCTGCAGGAGCAGGCCCCAGGCTGGAGCTGCAGCCCATGGAGAAGAGCCAACGCAAGAGCAGAGGGTCTGGAGGGAGCTGCCACCCGTGGGGGACCTGTGCTGGAGCAGTTTGTTCCTGATGGATGGACCCTGTGGTAAGGACATATATAGGAGCAGTTCTTGAAGAGCTGCTGCCTGGCCCATGTACAATCAGTCTCTGAAGGATAGTATCCTGTGGGAGAAACCTCATGTTGGAGCAGAGGTAGAGAGTAACCATGAAGGAGCAGTGGAGACAAAGTTTTACAGACTGGCCACAATCTTCATTCCCTGTTCCCTTCTGTTGCCCAGGGTAAGACACAGAAGAGGGTGGATGGGGTGAAAGGTGTTTTTAGTTTGTTTTTGTTTTCTCACTGCTGTAGCTTGTTAGTAATACATAACAAATTATTTTAATCTCCCTATGCCGAGTCTGTTTTGCCCATGATGATAACAGCTGAGTGATCTCCCTGTCCTTATCTCTACCCTCGAGCCCTTTCCAGTGTATTTTCTCTCCCTTTTCCTCTGAGGACAGGGAGTGAGAGAGCAGTTGCGGTGGAGCTCAGCTGCCCACCTGAGTAAAACTGCCACAGAAGGCCACAGGTAGTATAGGTTGCAGTGATCACGATATAGTGAAGTTCAGGATCATGTGTGGAGGGATCCTGAGAAAGGTCACAGCCATGGTCTTTCCAAGAGCAGTCTCTGGCTTCTTGAAAGCTCTGATTGGAAAAGCTTCATGGGATAAAGCTGTGGCAGGAAGAGGAGCCCAAATAAACCGGTTATTTTTCAAGTACCACTACTCCAAGCTCAAGAGCAGTGCAACCCAATGAATAGGAAGTCAGGCAAAAATACCAAGACGCCTATGTGGATGAACAAGGAGCTCTTGGCCAAACTCAAACATCGAAAGGAGGCATACAGAGGGTGGAAGCAAGGACTGGTTATCTGGGAGGAATACAAGAGACCTTGTCTGATCTTCCAGTGATAAAATTAGGAAAGCTGAATCCCACCTGTAATTGCATCTGGCCAGCAATATCAACAAAAATGAGAAGGGCTGCTATAAGTAACAAAAGGCATACTGAGCAAAATGTGGGCCCATTGCTGAGCAAGACTTGTGACATACACCAGACAGAGAAAATGCTGAAGCCCTGAATGTCTTCTTTGCCTCAGTGTTTACTAGCCAGACTGATCTTCAGGAATCCCAGGTACCAGAGACTGCAGGCAAAGGCTGGAACAAGAAAGATGTGTTCTTGGAGGAAGAAGATCGGGTGAGGCAATACTGGAACAAACTGGATATATGGAGATGAATAAACCCTTAGAAATCATTCCTTTTTCTAATATGATAGTATAGTACAGCAATACAGATTAGACTGGCTGCTTGCTTAGGTCTTCTCAGAGGTTAAATATTTTTCCCTCATTTGAATTTGTATTAAGATGATTTCCCAGATCTATGTTAAGCTTTAGAAAAAAATATCAATAGCAGCCAATTTCCTAATATTTAGGACACTCATTGAGGATAAAGAAGATGTTTTCAAGCTTATCCTTTTCAATTTCTAATATTGGAACCATTCCACTTTAAAAATAAAAATTGCCAATTAGATCAGTGGAGTTGGCCAGAAGTCAGAAATATACTCCAACTGATTCTGGCCAAATGAAGGCTTGATAGTATTTCCTATAAGAACATCAAAAAATAGACTGTCAGCTTGTTTGCTTTTATTGACAGTGAAAAAATTGTATATTTCCATGTAGTGTTTAACTTTATTTTTTTTAGAAAGTTTTGCATTATTTTATTTTATTTTATTTTATTTTGTTTTGTTTTGTTTTGTTTTGTTTTGTTTTATTCAAAAGATGTTTGTTGTTTCATGGTCTTCTCTACCCCTATGTGCTGCTAAATCAGATCATGGAAACAACATTAGATATATCAGAATGACAGTACTCTGTGAAAAAAAAAAAAAAAAAAAAAAAAAAAAAAAAGGAGAGGTGTTTTCTTTGTTGTTATTGTTTGTTTTGTTTTTGTTTTGTTTTAAGTTCCCCTAACCTTTTTTACAACATGGAATATTTAATTCAGGAAAATGTGCATGAAAAATCACAGAAAAAATCACAGAATTTTCTAGGTTGGAAGAGACCTCCAAGATCATCGAGTCCAACCTCTGACCTAAAACTAACAGTCCCCACTAAACCATATCCCTAAGCTCTAAATCTAAACGTCTTTTGAAGACTTCCAGGGATGGTGACTCCACCACCTCCCTGGGCAGCCCGTTCCAATGCCTCACAACCCTTTCAGTAAAGAAATTCTTCCTAACATCTAACCTAAAACTCCCCTGGCGTAACTTTAGCCCATTCCCCCTCGTCCTGTCACCAGGCACATGGGAGAACAGGCCAACCCCCACCTCGCTACAGCCTCCTTTAATGTACTTATACAGAGCAATAAGGTCACCCCTGAGCCTCCTCTTCTCTAGGCTGAACAAGCCCAGCTCCTTCAGCCGCTCCTCGTAGGACTTGCTCTCCAGGCCCCTCACCAGCTTCGTCGCCCTTCTTTGGACCCGCTCGAGCACCTCGATGTCCTTCTTGTAGCGAGGGGCCCAAAACTGAACACAGTACTCGAGGTGCGGCCTCACCAGAGCCGAGTACAGGGGGACGATCACCTCCCTAGCCCTGCTGGTCACAGTGTTTCTGATACAAGCCAGGATGCCGTTGGCCTTCTTGGCCACCTGAGCACACTGCTGGCTCATATTCAGCCGACTGTCCACCATCACTCCCAGGTCCTTCTCTGCCTGGCAGCTCTAGAAGACGATACATGTTCCCAGGCAGAACTTGGATTAAAGGCCCAGAACAGTAATTTTTTTAGAAATTAAAATTATAGAAGCATAGAATCATAGAATGTCTTTGATTGGAAAGGACCCTTAAGGGTCATTTAGTTCCAACCTCCCTGCCATAGGCAGGGACACCTTCCACTAGAACAGGTTGCTCAAAGCCCCACACAACTTGACCTGAAATACCTCTAGCAACAGCGTATCCATAACCTCTCTGGGCAACCTGTTCCCGTGCTGCACCACCCTCTGAGTAAAGAATTTCTTCCTTATATCTAACCTAAATCTACCTTCTTTCAGTTTAAAGCTGTTACTCTGATTTTCATTGCATTCCCTCACAAACAGTGCCTCTCCAGCTTTCTTGTAAGCCTCTTTACATCCTGAAGACCACTGAGACTTCCTGAAAAAGGTCTCCCTAGAGTCTTCTCTTCTCCAGGCTAAACAACCCCAGCTGCCTCAGCCTGTCTTCATAGTAAAAGGTGCTCCAGTCCTCTGATCAGACTTGTGGTCCTCTTCTGGACACACTGTAATAAATCCTTACCCTCCTTACATTAGGGGCCCCAGGCAGTACTCCAGGTGAGGTGTCAGGACAGCAGAAAAGACATGGAGATTCACCTCCCTTGACCAGATAGTCATGCTTCTTTTGATACAGCCCAGACTATGGTTGGCTTTGTGGGCTGTAAGCACACATTGACAGCACATGTTGAGCTTCTCATCAACCAACACCCAAAAGTTCTACTCCTCAGAGCTGCTCTCAATCCATTCTCCACCCAGCCTGTACTTGTGCTGTGGATTGCCATGTCCCAGATGCACTTAACCTTGCAGTTAACCTTGCTGAGCTTCACAAGGTTCACCTCTCAAGCCTGTCTAGGTCCCTCTGGATGGCATCCTTTCCGTCCATTGTTCCAACTGCACCACAGAGCTTGATGTCATGAGCAAAGTTGTTGAGGGTGTATTCAATTCCACTGTCCTTATTTCAAACAAAGATGCTAAACAGCACCAGTCTCAATACCAACCTCTGAGGAACACCATTCATCACTGATCTCCAATTGGACATTGACTCATTGACTCACTCTTTGAGTACAACAATCCATTCTTTGCAGTGAGGGTGAAAGAGCACAGGTTCCCACGTCTGGGAACAGGTTGTCCAGAGAGGTGGTGGAGTCTTTTTCTCTGGAGATACTCAAAACCCACCTGGATGCTATCCTGTTCAACATGCTCTAGGTGACCCTACTCAGCAGGGGAGGTTGGGCTAGGTGATCTCCAGAGGTCCTTTCCAACCTCAACCATTCCGTGATTCTGTGGTTCTGTGATCCAGATGATTCCTTACCCACTGAGTGGTCCATCTGTCAAATCTATGTCTCTCCAATTTAGAGACAAGGATATTGTGTGGGACAGTGTTAAATGCTTTTAACAAGTCCAGGTAGATGATGTCAGTTGCTATTCCCCTATCCACCAATATTGTAACCCTTTCATGGGAGGCTACCAGTCTTGTCAGGCATGATCTGTCCTTAGTGAAACCATGTTAGCTGTCATCAATCACCTCCTTATATTCCATGTGCCTTAGAATAGTTTCCAGGAGAATCTGCTCCATAACCTTGCCAAGCACAAAGGTGAAACTGACCGGTTTGTAGTTCTGTGGGTCTTCTTACAGTGGCTGACAAATATCTTATCTATTTCACTATATATTGAATTTCTGCAAATGTAGAATGGTGCTGTGAGTGTGAATCTGCAGCTACAATGATTACTGATGCTGCAAAATATGAGTTTTTTTATAAAGACCCACTCAGTCTCATATGTCTTTCCTGACTGTGTTAGAAAAACTGGAAGTAGATGAATGCTGACATAGCTGTGATAAATCAGTTAGCTCTACTGCTAAAAGAAATTGACAGTGGTATAAATTGTCTTTACAAATTCTGCATATCCTCCAGACTCTATTCAATAAATATAACCTCTAAAAATATGTGTACTTAGACTTTGATTGCTTACAAATTGTATTTTATCATTTGCTTCTACAAGTGAATTTAAAAGCAAAACCTGCATATTATTTTATAATTTATTTATTTATAGACCTACAATTTGAAAGTAAATGATTTAGAGATATCTTCAATGTGCTCCAGGCACTGTAATCAAATATTGAAAAGTTGGCTGTAAGCACAAAACCTGAAACTTGCTCCCACTCCTAAAAAAAAAAAAAAAAAAAAAAAAAAACGAAAACAAACAAACAAACAAACAAAAAACATGGTTCAAGCAACATTAAATAGTTGTATGGAAATTCATTCTCTTTGATTCCCCCTCCCCTCCCCCCCCGAAATAGGACTATTTTCTCTTTACTGCAAACTATCAATAAGGAAGTGAAGGAAGGGACAAAATCCTGATAGAAATAATAACATGCAACTTAATAACAGATAAACATCAGGTTTTGAAAAGTTTCCAATTGATACCATATTTTGTATAGCAATAAATCTACAGTATATATCACCCCTGCTTCCTTCTGAATCTAAGGAGATCTTGTATTTTGTAAAGGACTCAATGCAAGTTCTTAACTTAATCTTCACAGCACTCAGAGGAATAAGAATGTGTCATCTCAGGGGCAGGTTCTGTAGACAAAATTGACTGTGCAATATGTGCAGCCAAAATTTGTGTGAAAGTCACTCCTTTCAAGGTCTAATAGACTCGTTAAAAGGAAAGTGTAGACCAGAAGAATTTTGATCTTACCTAATCAATTCACATCATTATAATCCTGTCTGTTAATTGACATTGATTTAAATCAAGTCCTAGATCTTAAAGCTCATGTTTAAGCTAGTGATAAAACAAAATTGCATTCTGCTGTACTCCAGTAATTTCAGGAACACTTAGGGAAGTACCAAGAAAACATCTGACAATGTATTTTAGTGTCATTTTGTTTTCATTCCAACATATTTGATGTGTTTATATATATATATATATATATATAAGAGAAATATACATATTTCTCTTGTATGCATATTTCTATTGCTTGTCATTATGTTACAGATTCTGTTCAGTTTTAATGGGTATTGTTTGCAGGTTGAAAATTTTTATTTTGATCTAGTGGGTTGCATCCTTGCCCATGGCAAGGTGGTTGGAATTACATGATCTTTAATATCCCTTCCAATCTAAACCATTCCATGATTGTATGATGTTTTACAAAATCACAGAATGGTTAATGTTGAAAGTGATCTCTGGAGTCCAATCCCTCTGCTCAAGAAGTGAGAGCTACAGAAGGTTGCCCAGGGCCCAGGGCCATGTCCTGACAGCTGTTGAAGATTTCCAAGGAGGAAGACTCCACTACATCTCTGGGCAACCTGTTCCAGTGCTCTATCACCCACACAAAAAGAAGTGTTTCCTGATGTTTAGATGGACACTCTCCTGTTCCAGTTTGTGGCCATTGATTCTTCTAACACCAGGCACCACTGAAAATAGCCTGACTCCATCTTTTTTGCATCCTCTTTTGATCTCTTTGCAGATAAGACAGGAAGGAAAATACATTGTCTGAAAAAGATAACCTATTTTAAAATCAATCATCAAGATTCAATAAATAATCTAAGTGCTAAAAACAAACAAACAAACAAAAAAAACCACATGCAATTCCTTCTCTCTAGAGCCCTGTCCTTACATTAAATGATGTACTATTTATATGTAGCAGATGAGGTCTTTTCAGTAGTGCATTAATTAGTGCTAATGGCTGGTTTTATAAACTGCGAGTTTTCATTGTTATTTCAGAACAAGCAATGCCTCATTTAATGTCACTTTTGTTAAAAAAAAAAAAAAAAAAAAAAAAAAAAAAAAACATTATTTATTTATTTATTTATTTATTTATTAATGGAGTAGTAGACTTTCATAGGAAAAATGAACAAAAGCAATATAAATTACACATAATTTCAAAGGCTTAGAGTATCTCTTATACATCCAAAAATTGTCATATTTTGTGCAGAAACACACTTAGCCAGTTTTGGAGTGCATTGGAAATACCATGAAGTTTTTTTCTTGGGTGACTGAACTGGCTAATGTCAGTCCCAAGATTTATAGTCTGGTGTTGGTCAAAACATTAGTCACTTACTAAATTAAATTATCATTTATATTTCTTGCAACTGATAAATTTTGTATTAGTGTTACATTTGGAAAAGAGAAAGTCTTTTGACATATGATAGATAACCTAGAATACTGTTCCCTAGAATAACAGCAATATGGTTTTGTTCTAATTTGTTATACTTTTACATTAACTTTTGCAGTAGTTTGTATGTGTATGTATACACTAGATTTAATGTATTATCTAACATGAATTATTTTTCTGACTGAAGTAAGAAGGAGCAAACACCTTGTTTTTTGATGTATTTAGACAAGATAGATGTGATATATAGTTGTGTCTACAGTATATTCAGTTCACCATCTGGATGGGAATAGAGATTGTTACACATCAAGAAAGCAGTTCATACCACATCTCTTTTCTACAAGAACACATTTCTCTCTCTTTACTGCCCTCCTTTCAAAGTCAGAATGTAGTCTGGTCACAAAACCAATAAATGTTTATTAGTCAGAAACTCCTTCTGGGCGCTGACTTTTTTTTTTTTTTCCCCCACAGCTTTTTCTTTCGTCCTTTATTTATTCTATTTATGTATTTATTTATTTATTTATTTTGTACTAGGATGTTTCCCTCCAGGCTTCCAAAAACAGAAATACTATTTCAGTTTTTTTAAGTGACTTTCTTTCTTAAACTCACTAGCTTTGGAATCGTCTAGTGGTTTTGCTGTCATTTAAGTGTGTGTAAAGTAAATAGCACAAAATTTATTTCAAAAAAGTAGTAAAAGAAAGACAGTTCTGGGTTTACTTTGATTCAGCTGTTGAGTGTTCCTCTTGTTAATAGGAGACTTCATCAATGTAGTAAAATAATTTTGAATCTTTTAAACATGAAAGGAAAGTAATTCTGGAAAATGTACTGATGCAAATAAACCTATTTCTGGTATACAGTGTCACCAGTTCACAACATCTGTGTTGAAACTTACCAGACTGATATTTCATAACATGCCACCAAAGATATGGCCTGTGATAGAGTAAGAGTATTGAGAAATACCTCAGTGAGCAAAATGATGGAATAATTCTGGAAGATTGGGAAGTCAAACCAGAATAATTTTCTCTGGACTGCCGTTGTGGATTAACCTAGCAGACAGCAAAGCAGCATGAAGAGAAGGGCAGGGCAGGGCAGGGCAGGGCAGGGCAGGGCAGGGCAGGGGCAGGGCAGGGCAGGGCAGGGCAGGGCAGGGCAGGGCAGGCGAAGGGAAGGGAGGAGGGAAGGGAAGGGAAGGGAAGGGAAGGGAAGGGGAAGGGAAGGGAAGGGAAGGGAAGGGAAGGGAAGGGAAGGGAAGGGAAGGGAAGGGAAGGAGAAGGGAGGAAGGGAAGGGAAGGGAAGGGAAAGGGAAGGGAAGGGAAAGGGAAGGGAAGGGAAGGGAAGAGTTTTTGTTATCAACATTATTTTTATTTTAAATCCAAAACACAGCACCACACCAGCTACTGGGAAGAAAATTAACTCTATCCTAGCCAAAACCAGGACAATATCCACCCCTTACTCTATACCATCTATGCCATGCTCAGGTCTTACACTTTCCAGTGCATCTTCATTGACCACTGCCACCATTCCCATCATTTGATATAAGCAAACATATAATTCCCTTGTTCTACATGCCATTCCCTTTAAATGTCCACATAAACTTTCCTTTAAAATGTCTGTTGGGTTCATTTTAGCCCATGATTTTGGTCTCCCTCTGTCATAATGGTCCTTATGGAAAGTAGAAATGGTTGGTGGAGTTGTATTCTTGAATGCCAAAGGCAACTCTGGCTGCATCTGACTGCATTTGCCCAGTTCCATCAAGATTCATTCTTCATTAGTCTCGGTGACTCCTACTGTAATACAATTGATATAGAAACCATACTAGTGATTACATACAGCATTATATAGCAATTAACATCACACAATTCAAATCATTGACCATTCTCATCAAAATCCCCTTCACGTCAGACTTTCCCATCCTTCATTATCCAGCAAGTACACCCTGGTCCTTGAGCAAAAGCAATCCCGTGGATGGATTTGCTTTTGCCCGTTGCAAGAAAACAGACTGTTTTCCCCAGTATGTTCTGGTATGTGCACTAGAGGGACTTTATCTCTTTCTATGGTAGGTAAAAGTTTTGACTGGGCAGGGCCAGCTTGATTGGCAGATCCCTTAGTTGTACTAACCAAGTGGCTTTTGATGAATGTGTATCCCAGTGTTTGAAAGGCTTAGTACCCATTGCCTTCAATTCAGTCTTTAAAAGTCCATTATGTTGTCCATTTTTCCCAGGGACTGGCTCATGGTAAGGGATGTGATATATCTATTCAATGCCATGCTCTTTGCCTCTGGTGTCTATGAGATTGTTTTGGAAATAAGTCCCTGTTATCTGATTCAACTCTTTCTGGCATGCCATGTTGCTAAAACTCTTGTTTTTCAGGCCCAGGACAGTGTTCCAGTGGCATGGAGCATGGGATATGGGTTTTGAACCATTCAGTGGTTGCTTTCACCATTGTAAGCACACGGCTCTTGCCATGCTGGGTTTGTGGTAGTGCGATATAATCAATATGCTAGACCTTCCCATACTGATATTTCAGCCCTTGTCCTTCATACCAGAGAGTCTTTAACCACACTTTGCTTGATTGGTTGCTGTATATTTTTTACATTCATGGATAATCTGGATAATGTTGTCCATGGTCAAATCCACCCATTAATCATGAGCCCATCTATATGTTGCATCTCTTTCTTGATGGCCTGAAATGTCATGGGCCCGCAGAGCTATAAATAGTTCACACTTATATTGCCAGTCCAAATCCATCTGACCCATTTCAGTTTTAGCAGCCTGATCCACCTGCTGGTTATTTTTGGTATTATCCAGTGGCCAGACTCTTGGGTTTGTGAGCATCTAAGTGAAATACTTTTACAATTAGATTCTCGATTCTCTACCCACGGAGCAATATACATGTATTGCCACAATGCAGCAGCCTAGATGGCTTTGTCTGTGTACTGTCAGTTGCTCTGCTTCCATTGCTGCAACCACCTCCACTTAGGGTCATTTGCCACCATCCATGGGTTGATATATAGAGCACTGGTCACTTTTCTCATTCAGCAATATCTAAAGACGGATGGATAGCCTTTCGCTTCTGCAAATTGTCTCGATTCACCTTCTCCTTCACCAGTTTCTGCAGCTTGTTGCATGGGACTCTATACAGCAGCCTTTCACTTCTGATGCTTTTCCACACCATTACAGGACCCATCAGTAAACAAAGCATGTTGTCTCTCATTTTCTGGTAGTTTATTATATAGTGGGGCCTGTTTGGCATGTGTCACCTCCTTCTCTGGTTATATTCCCAAATCTCTGCCTTCTGGCCAGTCTCCATGATCACTTCCAAGATTCCTGAGAGGATGGTGTTTCCTATTTGAGCCCATTGTGTAATCAGTGCGACCTACCAACTCCGCATTGCTTCAGTTGCATGATGTCTAGAGGAGACCCTCCCTCTGAATGTTGAGCCCAGCACCATCAGTGGGGTTGAGAAGACGAGATGTACTTCATACCAACCACTTCTGAAGCAGCTTGAAACTATTCTTCATTATTGCCTTCTCTTCTCTCTCTTCTCTTCTCTTCTCTTCTCTCTCTTCTCTCTCTTCTCTTCTCTTCTCTTCTCTTCTCTTCTCTTCTCTTCTCTTCTCTTCTCTTCTCTTCTCTTCTCTTCTCTCTTCTCTTCTCTTCTCTTCTCTTCTCTTCTCTTCTCTTCTCTTCTCTTCTCTTCTCTTCTCTTTTTCTTTTTTTTCTTTTCCTTTTTGTTGCCGACGGAAGGAAGACCCAGATGCTCAATATGAGGTGAACAGTGAACTTCAACTTTAATGGATAGCTCAGTCGTCTTTTATCTAGTTTGAACATAATCAACTCACATATTGCAGAAACTAAGCTCAGGATTGGTTAACACTTCCCGGGCTTTTCAGTCTGGTCCTCCTTCTTTTGGCTACCCATCCCGCCTTAGGGACTTTCCCGATGGCCCAAGGGCATCGTGTCCTTGAGCCTGATTGGCTCTCAGCCAGCTGCATACGTGCCAAGGCTCATGTGAGTTGAGTACGGTGCTTCACCAGCCCATTGTCTCCCAACTGCTCAACATCCACATGTCCCTGCCTCACTTAACGATTCCTCCACAATTCCCCCGTTTTTATTTTGCAGCAACTATAATCAATATAACTATAAGTAGAAAACGAAGTTCCTCTTTGACAAAGAAAAAACCATCCACCCATGTTCCCAAAAACAGATTTAAACCAACCTTCAAACCAACTATCTTGTACTACAATTTTTTGCGTATGATCCCTTAAACCATTTCAAACATAATCAACTCATCAACGAAAGGATCAGACGCAGAAGCGAGGAATAGGCAAAATGAACTTTGTCCGGTTTGATTTGCTACAAGTCCAACCAATACCTGCAATCCATTCAAGGCAGCAGGACGATCTTCCGATCAATAAAGCTCCCACAGGATCACCATTGACACCAACTGGTCCCATAACTCCTGTTCCTACCCTGGTGGGTTTAGAGTCAATAGCGTACATCTACTGCTGTTGCCAAATCCAAGCCGAGACTCCCTCTGGTGGCTGGTCGGAGGTAAACGGTGTCGTTCCGGCCCGCTGTGGTAACATGCCCCGCTTTTTGTGTCGTCGCGGGGCGGTCCTTCCCGCTGCTCTGGCCGTTTCCCCGACGCACCATACCGACAGATGACACCACACTGATCTCGTTTTGCACTCTCGTTCCCTATGTCCCGGTGATCCCACAGCGAAAACAACGCGGTTGCAGTGAAGACCCTCGGCCAGTAGGACGGCCTCCGGGCATTTGCAAAGGAGCAAGGGGCAGCGAGTACTTGATTCTGCGATTGCTGTGCAGTCTCTCTGAATACCTGTGCCTGTTCTTTCATGCTATTCCCTAGTTGTTTTATTACATCTACCAACATAGCCTGCGGGACCCACGGGTACCTGAGCCATCCTTTCTAAACCCCTCCTCAATTGTCCAAGTTCCCGGTAACGTAGCTAATATACTACGAGTTGAAGGGTTGCAGTTTTGAATTGCACACTTGCTTTAGAATAGTGCCCTTTAGATAACCAGGTACCCCAGCCGCTTGTATTGCGTTTGCTACTCGATCAATAAACAACCCAAATGGTTCCTCCCTTCCTTGCTTGATGCCCATATAGGATCGGTAATCCCCCCCTGGCTCTCTAATTTGGTCCAAGGCTCTTCGAGCCAATCTCATTGATTCTTTAGCTTTGTCTGGACCCAGCAACGCTTGTGTCTCTAATCTATAATATGGTCCGAGTCCCATCAATTCCTCCAACGTGACACCATACAACGGATCTCCAGGTGCCCTTATCACAGCTTACTGCCTCTTGACAAACACTTTGCCAATGCGCATTAAAAAGAAGCTGTTGATGTTGTGTTAGGATCAGCTTCATTATACCACGTATGTCCCCGGGGAGCAATATATTAGTTCCCCAAATATAATCTAACATTTGCCGAGTAGGTTCCCCCTTTTAAACCAGAATCATTTACTGTAGATCGTAATTGAGTTAGTAGTTTCCAGTATAAATTTGTCATATTAATGGTCACATTCCCCTGTGCATCTGGTGGCGAGTATACTACCGGAAAAGCTTGTGTTAACTGTGCTGCCGTTTCATAATTCCCTTCACGCAGTGCCTCATTTGCTATTTGCCTTCATCGCTCCTTTCCAAGGCCAATAGGGCCTGGGTCAAAAGGCACGTTCAGGTCAACAGGGGGCGTAACAGCAAAGGCCTTCGATGGCTGCAGACCTTCTCTTCCCTGCGCCCCCGTTGTGAAGGGATTTATATTTGATAGAAATGAGTTAGCACTGGTCCTTTCACTTGCTCCTTTCTCACTTTCTATTGGAGCAGTTGGAGCTGTTGGTAGTGAGAGCTCCTCCTCTGCTACAGAGGACATTGTCACAGGCACCCCCGAAATTCCCGAGGCCCCCTGTGTAATAGTAAAAGTTCTAACGGAAGGTGGCAACGGGCAATCTGTTCCTTCCATATTTATTTGCTGTGGATTAACATTATTACCCTTCTTGGTGGTCCTGACCACTCTGTTGCAGCAGCGGCAACTCTTTGTTCATCTTTATGTGTGGCTAATGCATTAGCCACTACTCTCCATGGCCTCATCAAATCTCCCAGTAAACTTAACATCGTTCCTAACATCATCGAACAATTTATTTCCAAATTTACGCCACTCTGTTTGTTCAAAAAACTGTATCAGGACTTGTAAAACAACCTTTAGCTAGCCCATATACTAATAAACCTGGCAAATCTTTTTCTACAACCTGTATCTAAAATGCTCCGCTTTTCTAAAAAGCATTTGAGCAAATAATACGCCCGCTTATCTTTTCATACCTTTATATACGTCGGTTGCAGCCTTTGCAAAGACCTCGGCGGCGCTTTTCCGGCGGGAACCCTAAATAGGCTCATCCCGGGTGCGGGGACTCCCTTTCACCTTCCGAGCTGCAGATCTCGGCGACGCGCGACCGGCGGGATCCGCTCCCGGGTGCGGGGGACTCCACGTCCTTTTCACACCTTCCCGGCGCGGGTGCAGGGATTCTTGTCCTTTTCACCTCCTGGGCTGCGTTGCAGGACCGGCTTCTCCTTTATTCCGTCCAACCGTGGCCCTGGATCACTGCCAGCAGTGTCCAAATCCCGTTCAGACCGGTCCCTGTTCGGGAGCGCCAATTTGTTGCCAGACGGAAGGAAGACCCAGACGCTCAATATGAGTGAACAGTGAACTTCAACTTTAATGGATAGCTCAGTCGTCTTTTATCTAGTTTGAACATAATCAACTCACATATTGCAGAAACTAAGCTCAGGATTGGTTAACACTTCCCGGGCTTTTCAGTCTGGTCCTCCTTCTTTTGGCTACCCGTCCCACCTTAGGGACTTTCCCGATGGGCCCAAGGGCATCGTGTCCCTTGAGCCTGATTGGCTCTCAGCCAGCTGCATACGTGCCAAGGCTCATGTGAGTTGAGTACGGTGCTTCACCAGCCCATTGTCTCCCAACTGCTCAACATCCACAATGTCCTGCCTCACTTAACGATTCCTCCACACCTTTTCCTTTTCCTTTTCCTTTTCCTTTTTCCTTTTCCTTTTCCTTTTCCTTTTCCTTTTCCTTTTCCTTTTCCTTTTCCTTTTCCTTTTCCTTTTCCTTTTCCTTTTCCTTTTCCCTTTTCCTTTTCCTTTTCCTTTTCCTTTTCCTTTTCCTTTTCCTTTTCCTTTTCCTTTTCCTTTTTCCTTTTCCTTTTCCTTTTCCTTTTCCTTTTCCTTTTCCTTTTCCTTTTCCTTTTCCTTTTTCCTTTTCCTTTTCCTTTTCCTTTTCCTTTTCCTTTTCCTTTTCCTTTTCCTTTTCCTTTCCTTTCCTTTCCTTTCCTTTCCTTTCCTTCCTTCCTTTCCTTTCCTTTCCTTCTGATTGATTGGAGTATAACAGGCCACAGATCCTCTGTATCCCTGACTCAAAAACATGAGGGGTAGATCTAGAGCCTCCCCTGGTGCTTTCTGCCTGAGTTCATTGGAACAGGATTACATGCAGTGTCTGTCATGGGATTTGCTTTATCCACAGTGCTTGTCATGGGAGTTGGATTGGATCCAGAGGGATTCTATTCCACTTGAGGGTGATGAATAGTATTTATTATTGTTTGATAGGCATAGGCCAGACCCCAGCACTGTGTTACATTGTAACTCTCGGGCATTGCCAGGGTCAGGCCATACCTTTTAAAAGCATTCTATCAGTTTTTAGGATTTCACTTTTATTTGGACTTGAAGTCCAAAACCAATGGAGGTGACAATCATGATAAATACCTGCTCATATGCTCCCCTACACCTAACCACCCATAACCATTTTACCTCAGGGCATATCTCTGGATGGTATTCTTAAATATTTGTGTAACCTTTAGACAAAACTTGAAATACATGCAGGAGACAGAGCAATAAGTTCATGATGGTTTCAACATACCAAGAGTATTAAAAATTCTCAAGAGCTATTTAAACTAGCCTGAAGGAGAAAAGGTAAAGAGTGTACTTGTCAATAGCAACCATGAGAATGTTCTTGAAGTGCAAGAATGACAGCAATACTGAGTACAAACACCAGATTAAGTTCACGGTTGGTGTAATATGAGTGCTTGCTATATAGAAACTGACAAAGCCATAAACAAAACTTAGGCCAACCCCCAGAGCTGAAAAAGAAAGGGAAAAGCTTTTAAGAAAAACAAAATTGGGAGCAAATAAATCAACATTGTGAAAAAATAAATCAACATTGTGACCAACAACTATTAACCAAATGTAATATTTATAACCAATTATAAGCAAAATACATAAAACATAACTCGCTATGGTATACAATAATGGTACTCTGTATAAACTTCTGCCATGTATACTACTTGCACTAGATTTCATCTGGATCTTTGGGTGCCTGGTCATTGTACAGATCACTATAAACCATCTCCCTAGATGCTCATCTTCCCTAGAGAGGGATCCCAACTGTTTGGCTTCCTTGTCTTCTCATTCCTGGCTACTGGCCCTCATATTCCAACATCAGACTATCCAGGTGGCAATGTGCTCACCTGGGTGATATCTGAAATCCTTTTGCATATCTCACAGTTCGCTCAGTGATAGGTGGTTGGATGGTTTCTGACTTGTTTATGATTTCTGGCTCTTCTTCCTCCTGTTTATGTGATGGTCCTGCTCTAGAACAGCCTGCCCTTTCCATTTCTCATTCCCAGAACTTCTTAGCAGGAGTTTCTTCCCTTGTTAAATAAGCTGACTTCCACTTACATTGTTTCATCTTGACTATAGGGGCAACTGATACCATTGACAGTTGACCCTCTGGTTTAGATACGGGGTCTGTTATCCGGTCATCAGATTCAGAGGCCTTCTCTTCCCCTTGAGCTTTAATTATTGTTTGATAGGTGGAGGCTATGCCCCTGTGTGCAGCAAGTGCAGCAAGATGTAACGTTCCGACATTGCTGGGGTCAGGGCATATTTCTTTGAAACATTCTAAATTTTTTTTTTAGGATTCCACTCTTGTTCAAGAGTCAAGTTCAAAAACACTGCAGGAAACAATTGTCACAGATACCTGCCCATATCCTCCCACACCCCTTGCCACCACCAGCACACTGTATTGCAGCAGATTCCTGTGTGGTATTCTTAACTAATTGTTTAAACTTAGGAAAAAACAGAAACACATTCTGGATACCTAGCAATAGGAGTATTTTGGTTACCCACAGCCATTCAAAATACTCAAAAGCAATTGTAATTAACCCATACAGAAAGGAGAAGGTACCATTCCTGATATCCTCTACCAAATGACTTCCAGAAGAGAAAAAAGAGAGACTGTAGTTAATATTCTCCAAGAGAAGTACAGAGATGATAGCAATGCAGGGC